>NW_021703767.1:97297762-97319210 GCF_005190385.1 Monodon monoceros | reverse complement strand
TATATATATATATATGTACTCCATATATATATAGTGTGTGTGTATGTATGTATGTGTAATATATATATATATATATATATATATACATACATATATATATATATGATGGAGTGCTCCACCTTCTTTATCCATTTGTCTGTTGATGGGCACTTGGGTTGCTTCCATGTCATGGCTATTATACATAGTACTACTATGAACATTGGGGTGTAAGTATCTTCTTAAATTAGTGTTTTCATTTTTTCCAGGTAAATACCCAGGATTGGAATTGCTGGATCATATGGTAGTTCTATTTTTAGCTTTCTGAGGAACCTCCATACAGTTTTCCATAGTGGCTGCACTAATTTACATTACCACCATCAGTGTACAAGGATTCCCTTTTCTCTACATCCTTGCCAACATTTGTTATTTGTGTTCTTTTTGATGATGGCCATTCTGGTAGGTGTGACGTGATATCTCATTGTGGTTTTGATTTGCATTTCCCTGATGATTAGCAATGTTGAGCATCCTTTCATGTGCCTGTTGGCCATCTGCATGTCATCTTTGGAAAACATGTCTCTTCAGAGCTTCTTCCCATTTTTTAATTGGGTTGTTTGTTTGTTTGTTTGTTGATGTTGAGTTGTATGAGCTGTTTATATATTTTGGATATTAACCCTTATTGGTCGTATCATTTGCAAATATTTTCTTCCATTCAGTGGGTTGTCTTTTTGTTTTGTCAGTGGTTTCCTTTGCTGTGCAAAAGTTTTTAAGTTTAATTGGGTCCTGTTTGTTTATTTTTGCTTTTATTTTCTTTGCTTTAGGGGACAGATGCAAAAAAAATATTGCTACAATTTAGGACAAAGAGTGTTTCACCTATGTTTTCTTCTAGGTATTTTATGGTTTCAAGTTGGTGCAACTATAATAACAGAAAAATAAATGAGGTAATTACTATTAGATATACAAAAAAATTTGATAAAAATAAATGCTTTAGAAGAATTTAATATTCAATTTAACCAATAAAAGATTAAGTAAAATAAACACAACTAGGATAAATTAACCAGGTTAAGATAATATACATAAGGAATTCCCTGGCGGTCCAGTGGTTAGGACTCCGAGCTTCCGCTGCAGGGGGCACGGGTTCCATCCCTAGTCCAGGAACTAAGATCCCACAAGCTGTGTGGTGTGGCCAGAAAATAAAAAAATAAACTAGTATCTCTTAAAAAAAACATAATGAACATAAAATTGAACTTTGTACCTTTCAAAGCCTGTACTCTTTTTTAAAGAATAAAGAAATAGTGATTTACTAATTTCTCAAACTTCATTGAAATTTATACAGGGTACATTCTTTGGTAACAAATATTTATCAAATGAATGTTAAGTATGACAAACAGATTAGAAATAATGACTTTTTTTAGAGAAAAAAATCAATTCTTCAAAATTAAAAAGCTATTCCCTAAGTAAGGAAAATGGGAACTAGAAGTATTTTAATTTAAGCTGTGTAGCCAAAATAAAATGTAAGGGAAAAATCTTAGTTTTATGTCCTTTCAATGTTAAATAGGAATTAGTAATATAAATTAATTAAGGATTTAAATCACAAATTTAGAAAGAGTAAAATAAAATAAGCCTAAAGAAATTAGTAAAAATAATGAAACTCAAGGCAGAAATCCATAAATTATTAAAAAGAAATACAAAACGTTCAAGAACTTGTTCTTTAGAAAATAACAGTACATTCAGGAACTTGTTCTATTAAAAATCAATAAGAATAAAAGATAAAGCCAATGTTGAAAATTAGAGGGAGCATACAGATATTATAAATGAGATATTAAATTTTTTTCAGTAATATCATTTTAAACTCCAAGCTATAATATTTGAAAACATAAATGAAACAGTTCTGAAAATATACCAATTATCAAAGTTTACTCTAGCAGAAATCAAAGATTAGATAGACCAGTAATCTTAACAGAATAGTATAAAATAAAAGTCAGATTATTCCCTCCACAATAGTTTCTGGAATCAGGTGATTTAACCCAAGTTCTGAAGACATCCTTGTACATACCATTGCAGAACATGGAACATTTAGAATACTGAGCATCCTATTTTAGGAAACCAACATTAATTTTGATTACTGAAAATGATAAATTCATTACAAAAAGACTATGGACCTGACTTACAAATAAAAATTGAATAGATAGGGTGGCAGACATGTTATTAATTTTATCCTTGAACCATCTTCATTCCATCTCTTTCCTTGCTAATAGAATCCTTATTTTCTGTGTGCTGAGATCTTCCCAGCCCAAGGTGATTAATCATGATGGGTTTAACTCTAAACTAAGGATGGCAATTATGTTCCTCTTTGCCAGCAATTCACTTTCCCAGCGCTCCTTAGAGCATGAGTATGGCTGACTGACTCAGTTCTAGCTAATGGAACTTAAGAGGAGCTTTGCTAGAGAGCATCTGGGAAAAGCTAAATTGAAGTCCTAATATTAGGATCAGATGGAAGAGGAAGACTTGTTAGTATGGTCTGGATTGCAGCAGACATTTTGCACACATGAGGTGTCAAGTGTGAAAAACAAAAACCTTTGACTGTTAGAGATGGTGGAGGAGAGACAGATAAAAAGAGCTTAGGTCATTGATGACATAATTGACCTAATGAAGCAGGTTGAAGTCTCCTCTATGTTTTTCCTGTTAACTGAGATAATATACACACACACAGGCACACACACATACTACATGCCACTGTCACAGGTTTTTTTTCTTTTTGTTTTGTTTTTACGGCTGGAAGTGCTCATCTGAAATAAAGGCCAAAATCCCAAATAAAATACTGGCAAAGAGAAATAAAACAACAATTCATGCAAAGAATTATTCACCACACTTTAATAAAATGATTCAAAACTAAAAAGTTAATTTAAGAAGCAAAAATGGTCTAATATTAGGAAACCTATTAAGGTTATAGCATATCACTAAGTCTGATGATACTACAAAAATTAACACCCATTATTAATTTTTTTAAATGCAAGTAAATTTGGAATAAATGTATTAATTATCAAGAATAAAATTTTAGTGACTTTTCCATTAGATGTATTTGGGGCAAGTTGAGGGTGCTCGTTATTATAATTTAAATACCGTTCTGGAATTTCTAGTCAATGAAATATGTGCTGAAATAGAAATACAATTATAAGTTTTGAAAAGGAAGTTAATATTGTTAATTGAAAAGAATATGATTATATGCTTAGAACTGATAAGAATGCTCATTGAAGTGGCCCTAGGAGAAATAGATATTGTCTGATCTAAGGGAATTAACAGAGTACACACAGACCCCATAGAACATAGTGACGATAGCACTGACACATCTAAAATTGAGGAAGTTTATTAAGAGACAAAAACTGTGATGGGCATCCATTTCTATCCAGGGGAGACAGACATTGGCTCTGAAACAAAATAATTTCAGCCACTATGAAGGTCTGTTGAGCTATGTTGTAAGGTTATTTTATCATCTTTCATCAAGACTTAGATGAAATATCCTTGAGAACATTTATCATCTTTCATTCTGACTTCATTTCCACCTAGCAACATTCTGGTGAATTATCTTACTTCTCATATATCTTGGTCCTGGGAAGGTATGAACATGTGTGTCCTATGAATAAAGTCTTTGAGTACTTTCATTACTAATAAAAGTCTAATTCCATAAATACGTTAAAAAATTGGAACTCTAGTTTACCACAATAGAACAAGAAAGATATAAATTGCTCAATAAATGACATCATGAAAATTTGGTTATATGGAGAAAAGTCAAGTGACATATGTATATATATTTACATATATATATTTATATATTGTCAAAATGAATTTACGTGGATTAAACAGAAATATTTAAAAGAAATAAAAAGAATTTTTAAAAAATATAGAAAGAACATAGTATACGTGAATATTTAACTTATATCCTAAGTTTAGGAAGAATTTCCCAATTGGGAAATCATGTCAAGTGTTATGAGATGTTGCCTAGATTAGTAGATAATATTCACCAAAAATGTATTTGAAATTTAAATGCCCCAAAGTAGACCAGTAGGCCCACTTATTTGGGGAGGAATGTCTCCTCTTATAAAACTAAAAAAGAATGATAAAATTCCCAATAAGGTTTCTGCACTCCCTGCCCCTCTTGGATCAGGGAAACCTAGAGGACTCTTAAGATCTTTTACAAGCTATGGGATTCTTTGGCTGCTGCCAATCTTGTTTTCCTCTAGGACTGATGAAGTCAAGACAAACATCTCCTCTTCCTGTCCATGATTGTCCTCTCATTTCTTCACAGTCAGAGACCAGATAAACCTGTTTTTAAACCTTTGTTCCAGGACCTGCTAGGTGCCTGGAGCAGGGAGGGAGGGAAAGGTGGATTTTCTGTGTCTTAGGCTGAGGTGTATTCTGTGAGTTTCTCCCTGACTCTTCCCCCAGCACTTTTCTGTACCCTGCAGTTGAAGCCTCCTGTCCTGTTGTGCCCTTGCTGTCACCATTGCATGTGTCCTCCTGGTGTCGCCCCACAAGGAAAATGAAGAAAAGAATGACATGAGGAGAAGGGTAAGGTAGTTGAGTCTCCTGGATACAATCAGTGGTCCTGCTTGAGTAAGCCAGCTGCTGGAAGACCCCAAATATCCAGAGGCTTTGTGGGAGACCATTACCCCCTCATCTAAGCTTTGCCTGAGAGACGGGTCTGGATGAAATCCTATCCTTATATAATGTCACAAAACCAAGTCTTCCCTGTCCTACTCTGGCACTCTAGGTACCTTGTCAGGTACCTAGAATTTTATCCTAATCTGTGGAATGGTTCAGAATCAGCCTTCATCACCTAATGTATAAAATGCAGGTTCAGGTATAGGAAAGGTATTTTAAGGTTATCAGCATATAATGTATAAACGTGTAGGGTATCTGAAAATTGTCCATATCTTTGTTTATCAACTTCAGACTAAAAACTAGCAAGCATGATTGAAAGTATTATGTTATTTCAATCATGTTTGCTGCTTTTTAGTTTTTAGAATCAATCTACAGGCAAAACACAAAATAAATAAACTTATAGAGGATAATTTAAATATTATAAAACTTGATGATATAATAACAATAATAATGTAGCAAATTTTATAAAATGGAGGATGAGAGGGGAAGTAATGAATACAAATCATTTTTTTAGATTGTGATAAATTATATATATATATAATAAAATAAGAAACCTAGAAGAATTGAAAATAATGAGTTTACAAAATTGGCAGGAAGTTTAGGTGTTTTAAACCTCTCATTTAATAAATACTGTCTAAAATTAATAAACAAAGTATGAGGTCATTAAGATTTTAATAGTAGTCTCCAAAAAGCTGTAAAAACTGTAACAGTGATTATCCGTAGTGAATGGGACTGGAAGGATGAAGGATAGAGAAAAAAAATTATCTTTCATTTTTTTCCTTCTATACTGTTTGGATTTTTTTAACCATATGTAAGTGTGTGTGTATATATATATATTTTTTCTTTTTTTTTAAAGAAAAAGATGGATGTTGTGCCTCTTCGATTTTTCATCTGTGGCTCTTACTTATTACTCTTTTTATCCATTTCTTTGCTTTTCATTCTTTGACATGTTCTTACTTTTATCCTACAGATTACTCCCTTCAGTTAATTTGTTGTATTCTATCATTAAATCAACTGTTTTCAAACCCTGGATCACAACACATCAATAAATCATGAGTCCTTTTTACAAAATAAATAGAATTATCATAGAATAATGACTGTATGAGGAATTATTATTTAGTGAAGCTTTATGCATATAACATATACATACATATACACTATGTGTCATAATGTTAAATGTATTTATTGGTCAAGAAAGCTTTAACACTACTGATTTAGTCTGTAATTAATTAGTTGTGTTAAAGAATTTCTAAATCTTACCTTTTTTGCCCTTGAATTGCTTCCTAGTCAGAAGAAGACTCTTCTTGATTTATAGATATAATATCCTCTTGGATCTCTCTGAGGACACTATATTTATGAAGAACTATTTTCCCCCCTGATTTGACTCAGTTTTATCCCAGGTTGTTAATTTATTTCTTTATTTTGATTCCTTATTTTCATGCTTTTAATATTCCTCCAATATCTGATGAACCTTGTTTGACTGTTTAGATTTATGAATAAAGGACTTGTGCAATTAGTAGAGCTAGCTTGCTTGGCATTATGCAATTTTATAGGTCTGTGTTCCCAACAGCCCTTGAATGTGAGATTCTAAGTTCAAACTCTAAAAGCACAGTGTGGGGAATTCCCTGGCAGTCCAGGATTAGAACTCTGTGCTTTCACTGCCAGGGCCCCGCGTTTGATCCCTGGCTGGGGAACTAAGATCCTGCATGTGGCATGGCCAAAAATAAATAAATAAATAATAAATAAATAAATGCACAGTTTGCTGACAGTAGGCACTGCACGGCAGAGTGGTTGGACAGCATATACTGTCCCGTGACGTTCTCCATTGCCAAGAGGCGGCTTTACTTTGGGAGTAGAAATCTTAATGAATCTTATTTCTGAGAACAGTGTATTCTTTCTTGCCATATCTTATAGAGATTTGACATGACCTTAAGCCATGTTCTTCTCTCTCTCAGACTTCGACACCCACATGTGGAACTGTTCTCTGGGAGATGACCCAATTTCTTCGGAGAAAAGTTCTCTGGGCATGATCCTGAGGGAAAAGTCACTAGCCTCTATATGCAAAGGAGGAGAAGGGGCTATCTGGTCCAGCTACTCTAAATACACATGGTGCTTTAATTAATCTACTCATATGATGTATCGTAGCTCCTTTCTGTCATTGTACTCACTGGCTTTGAACTTGACAGAGCTCCCTTGGGGAGAATCCAGCTAAGCAGTAGTGTTTGATGCTGTGGTTTTCTCTATTCTGTATTATTCTATAATCAGATTACATCTGATTTTTATGTTTCAGGAATTTCTCAAATCTATGGAGTAGGTTGACACCCTTTCTTCCATTTTCAGAAGCAACCTATTGAATGCAAAAGCAGATATAAGAATCCAGCTGTCTTCTATTAAGTCAGAACACTCAAGATATTTACAAAATGTAAAACATGATATTATTCTCACTATTTTTTGGCCAATATATTTATTTTTAATTAAAATGTGTTATAACATATAATGGGTTTATTGTTATTTTATTCAAATAGTGACTAAATAATTTTTTTAATTCTCAGCTTAAATTTCTAATACAGTGAATACTGATAGATACACACATCAGCTGAAACTCTTTGGGTTCTTTAATAATCTTTAAAATGTAAAGAAGTATTCGATATTTCCACAGTTTCTTTTAACTTGTAATATTGTACAACATTAAGTGACTTGCCCAAAGCAACATGCTACTAACGGGCTGAGGCAGGACTTGAACTAATATCTGATTGCTCCAAAGTCCTTCTTCCTAAATATTTCTGCATTCAGTCTTTGAAAGCTAATGGTTTTTTCAGATCTCTGTCAATGTCTCATCCTGAATAATTTCTTGCTTGATTGTCACTTTCATCCGTCTAGCATCCAGCAGGTTCTGAGTAGTGACGGGGTGTGTTTATGAGTAGAACTTTTGAGGAATCTTGTATACATTTCTGAAATATCCTTGACATCTCAGCAGCTATCAACCATTCTTTCTTCAGACAGAGCTGACTTTCAGTCATCACACCTGTGCCTATTCAGGCTTTCAGACACTCTATAAACTATTCTTTTCATTTCTTTGTCTCTTCCAGATTTGAATGCTCTTAATTCTTAGTGAGTATATTGTTATCACAATTGTTGTTAATGATTGCTGTTGTAGGTTACAAGTAAAACAGGTATTGTTAAGTGGCTTCTCTAATTTGCTACTAATCACTATTAAAATATATCTCATGCAATATTAACAATCAGTATTGAAATTTCAGTGTTCCTATATAGCACTCATTTGACAGTTCGGTCTCCAGTGGTTTGTAATAGCTCTCTCTTGCTCATAGTTTCAGTTTTCATATGAGAATATGCCAAATTATGGTACCCACCAATATGGCTTCCTTCCCAAGTCATGAATTATGCAGCTCTGCAGCTACTGCTGGCTCTTCTGGGAAATTGTTGCCTGTGGCCTATCCATCCCAGTTGGATCACTTGCTCTCTTCCTGCCAAACCCCTCTCTCTGCCTGGACTCTGGCTCAGTTTTCCCTTTGTGGCCCCCAGAGCTCTGCCAGCTTTTTTAGAGCATTTGTTAAAACTAGAAAATTGTGCCCCTTCCTCAGGGCACATGTGATCCTGAAACAGAGACCCATGAACCCCTTGTGCCCTCTTCCAGGCCATGATAGAGACCACACTCCTTGACTCTGAACAACCTCTGAGAAGTCATATTGGGAAATCGGTGGAAAAGTTTAGTGACACTGATTTTTGAATACCACTGTTTCAAATGCCTTCTGGGTAGTCTCCCACTTTCTAGGTAAGAATGCAAACCATACTCTTTAATTTTCAAAAGAAAATGTCAGCTTCGCCACTTGTGTATCTGGTCTCTATAGAAAAATGTGTGTTACTTCAATACAGAATAACTGTGTATTTCAAGTGTTCACTCCCTGTGACTTCAGTCTCAAATTGTCCGCTCTCTAGATTTTTACAAAAAAAAGCCTAGATATCATTTTGCTATATATAATTGTCAGTCCAGAGAGATGCTACAGAGCTCAAATAAAATGAATGTCCTCAGGGATTGATCATCATTTGTGTCCTCTCTCTGGAATCTATCCTATTTTCACATTGATGCATTTGCTTGCTTCTCAGTGTCAACCCTTGCTTGCCCAGACCCTTCCCAGTTGGTTATTTCTTGACCCTGACAGTTTCTTCTATCCTTCTGGCCTTCTGATAATTGATTTCTCCATCTGGCAAATTTCTGTGGAGATTTCTACTGGCAGCCTTATCCTCACTCAGGAGGTCTGGTTTCTTTCCCTCATAGATTCCTCCTTGTAGGCAGCCTGCTACCAGGATTGTTTCTGGACGTGAACGTGGAGGTGCCAAATCTCCATTCGTCTGAATTCTCACGCCTGGGTAAAGTCAGACTCCCAAGTCATCATGTAGTTGGACATCATGCAAATGATTTTACTCTGTGCTTTAACATAATGCCTTTGACTTCACTGAGAGTTAGAGTAAGATATGTTCATATGAAGAAGGTTCATATAGCTTTTATTAATAGCATACGAGAAGACCTTGCACATTGTAGTTATTATTATTTTTAGGTTATGTTTCTATAAACATCCACATGATATCTTAAAATATTGTGCTGGGTAAGCTGTGTCTTCCCTAATGAAATGGTACTTGTAGATTATTACATAATTAATGGTGACTAGTCTGTCATGCACCATGTTTTGCACCATCCACTAGGAAGCATAGACCTATATGTTGGGATCATTTTTCTGTAAGTATATTTAGCCTAGGTTTATTGATACTCACCTGTTTACTTTATGTTTATGAGATTCCTTAACTCAAGCTGATGACTTAAATTACTCTTATGGTTTTATGCTTTGCTTCATTCCAAAAGCCACCTAAGCCCAGAAATATAAAAATAATGATAACAGAACAAGAGCCATGCAATAAAAAGAGGATATAGTTATAGAGACCTTGCAGGGTTCAGAGAAATTAAAGGAAATTAGAGATAATAAAATAAGCTAATTTTATCTGGGCCAGTAAAACTCCAAATCATCTTTTCTGCGACACATGAAGTATTTCCACTAGCTTGACTTCTCCCTCAGTGGCACTACAGTCCTCTCATCTGGACTCCTGATAAGTGCACTCAGATGATGGCTTTTCCTTGAAGTCTTCTCTTTCTGGACTATCCTGCTTGGTCATTAGAGGGAGTGTCGCAGAAGGAAGAAAGTGGCGCTAAGCAGTCCTATGCAAGTCACAAACCTAATGCAGATTGCCATGGCACTAAAGTGAATAAAGATGTATATACAGTCACCTACATCAGTATGAGAATATTTGCATACCTTAATTAAATCTCTTTCTAAAAAAAACTCAAAAAAAGATGTATATGACTAGTAGAGGGGTTTGGATCTTGTCAGTACTGTCTTATTGCGTAAGGAGTTTATACACTGCGCTTGTTTTTTTCGCTGCCATATTGTATTCATCTTTATGGATCCCTTATGATTGCTTTTCAGTTGTATAACAAACTACTTCTTTTTCTCTTTCCCTCTTCGGCCATCTTCTTATAGGGCCGAGGAACTGTCTCTGAGGCCACGGCTCTTAGGTCATTAGTTCCCGTTATCTTTATGTCACAGCTTAGATGATTTTTTAAAAAGTTGATTGTTATTTTCTATAAAGTGAAATGGGGGAAATTTATTTTTAAAATACAAAACTAGGGCACGTAAGAGTTAAGTGTTTATCACGGCTTCCTAGCAAGGAGAGCAGAGTGAGAAGTCACAGCTCTGAGTGATGAGTCTCCTGCTTACCTCTGGGGACTTGTGGTACAGGTTTCTAGCCTGTTTCTTGACATTTCTGTGGACTTGTTTGTAACCTTGATAGTCACAGTGTGGGAGGGAGAAGGAGGAAGAGGCGAGCTAAGTAAATGACAGTCTAATATGCATACTATCTCTCTCTTCCTAGAGGACAGTTTATGATCTTTAATATATTCCTACAAAAGGAAATAAAAGTTTTAGAAATTCAGAGAATCACCATGTGCAACATTTTCTTTTCTTTTTTTTTTTTTTTTTTTTTGCGGTACGCGGGCCTCTCACTGTTGTGGCCTCTCTCGTTGCGGAGCACAGGCTCCGGACGCGCAGGCTCAGCGGCCATGGCTCACGGGCCCAGCCGCTCCGCGGCATGTGGGATCTTCCCAGACCGGGGCACGAACCCGCGTCCCGTGCATCGGCAGGTGGACTCTCAACCACTACGCCACCAGGGAAGCCTGCAACATTATCTTTTAAATCTCATATATATGTATGTATATGGAGAGATGTATGTACATTATCTTTTAAATCTCATATATATGTATGTATATGGAGAGATGTATGTTTTTCTTTTTCTCTATCTCCACATCCTTCCTGACAAAACTCAAATTGTATTTTAAGTGTTTTGTGCTTGGTTGTGGCTGCTACCATTTTCAGAAAAGTTTTCATTAAATTTTTTTTTCAAAATTGGTTGCTTTGAAAGGCTCCCTAGGGTTATGTAGGGTGTAGGTCTGCACAATTATTATCTGCTGTCAGCAAAACTGAATAGCTGGGAGGGAATAATTATACACTCCCTGGTGCCATACGCCACTTCTGAACATATTGCAATATACACTGGATTTCTTTTAAAGTGGTTGTAACTAAACAAATCACAACCTTTTGGGGATAGGGTAATAGAGAGTATGTTAAGACTATGTATAGTCTGTAAGAAGTCTGTATATTAAATTCTGTCAGAAAAGGTCATCGACTATGGGTTAATATCTGTAGTCAGTACCTTGAATAGTGCCAATATGTGTTGGCCCTTATCTTTCTCAGGGTTCAAGGCAGGAAATGAGATCTGAAACTTTAGCTGAAGGGGTATGATCCAGATTGCTAACTTCTTAGTGGAGAGAAGTTTCTGGGTTTTTTTGTTTGTTTGTTTTTTAATGATTCTGGGTATTTTAGTGTTGAGGTATATATAGGATTTTATAGTCTCTGGACTTTTGAATTCAGGGAGAGAAAGGGTATGCCCTTTTCCTCTCAGCCTACCCCCAACCAATTACCTTTGGAGAGGTATCAGCTGTGTTTTGCTAATGAGCATTGCCAGAGGACGTTCTGGAAGCTCACTGAACACAGAGACATAAGCGGCATAGTGGAATCAGACAACCTGTCAGTCTGTTTATATGTGTGCTGGTGTTTTCTTTGCAAGGCATGCAAACCAATTAGAGTGAGGCTCTCTTAGAACATTTCTGAGGAGGTGGTTACTTCTTTTAATGTTTGGCGTGGGCATCTGTTGTATTGCGGAGAGTGAGATCAAGAATTTTCTGATCAAGTTTGGGAGGAAAATTAGGGTGAAGGTAAAAACCAAGTTTTGTTTAACAAGGATTTAGTAGAGAAAATGATCTGAGTCCCATATATCTGTACAGTTGGAAAGTTCAAAAGAATGAGGACAAACATGTTTCCTTGACCGTGCTTTTCATTAAGTGCCTATTGTTTTGATAATTAGTTCATTACAGAGGAGAGATGTGAATAGTGACCTCTGTCCAGTCTGGCTCATGAAAAACAAATGGACTGATTTCCTTTGGGCAATATGATCAATTACCAGTAATGAAGCTGAAATGAATGATCCTGATATGCCTTTGCGCATTTTATTTTGCAAGGAAATCAGTGTCTTATGCAGCTTGAGAGACAGCTAGGACTTAATATTAACAACATAATGTTCAGCCTTCCTACTCTCGCCTCACCAAATCAAGACTTACTGTCAGATAAACTCAACTGGTGCCTTAAGGAGGAATCAGGTGAATATGGGGCAGAGACAGCAGAGGTACATTTCGAAGGTTTCCTTCTATGTGAATAAGCAGTCAGTTATAGAATAGGTAACCGTCAGCAGTTTTATTTTAATTCTTTGCTGTATGGAACCTCAGGGAGGAAATGTGCTTGTATGTAGTGAAGAGTTCTTTTTTTCTAAATTGTACAATGACTGAAAATTGTGGCTATCATTACCTGTATTTGCACTTATAATAAAGTGATGGCAATGCTACTTAGAAGTTGATACTGAGGCTCTATAAACATTTATTGCAAAAGCTGGTACTTAGCACCCTCATTCCAGAATTACTGCCACCACATCCTATTGACAAACTGTCAAGGGTCTCTAGCAATGGATGGTACCTGGGTATTGTCATCTCATTCTTTGTTTCCTTCTGGCTGGACATGTTGGAGCTAATAACTGTAACCCTCTAATTAAGAAGTGTGGGACAAATGAGATAAATTGCAATCTCACTCTAGTTTTGTGTGTCCTGTCCGTTTCCTGCTTGGACCAAAATCTACTTATAAAAAATTACGTGCTTGCTTTGTTATAGCAGTGTTGTAAATATGAAAGGTCTGTAAAGACTTAAACTCATTATTTGCTTCTAATGGTTGGAGAAAGAAAATTTGGGGGTCTTTGAACTCCTGGTCCACGTTACTGTAGGATGAGGGAGTAATACATGTATTGATTTAATACGCTTATTTATAAGAATAGCTTATTAAAATTGTGAATTTCAATATAGCAGTTCATAGTGTTTTAAAAGGGAAAGAACTGAATAACTGTCATCAGTAGACCCAGTCTGAGTCTTCCTGGTCCTGTCATTTACTGGCTATGTGATCATGAGAGAGTTGTCTAACTTTTGAATATAGTCTCCAGATGTGTTCCATAAGATTTTTGTGTTAAACAAACTTTAATATCACTTCTAGCTCTAATATTCTATGCTTTAGTGATCATTAACTGTAGTCATTCATTATTATGCTCAGTAGACAATATTTATAGTCACCCGGGTACCAGGACTTTACTAGTACCATCTACTAGTACTGATGAAGAAGGTTATAAATGAGTAGCAACAGACTCTGCCTTTCAGAAGCTTATAGCCTAGAGGAGAAGACAGAGAGGCAGTGTGTGGCAGATACTGGGTAAGGCCCATCTGCTTGTCTACTTCTGAGATAGGTAGTTAAGGAGGCATCTCAGCCTGTGGACCTCACGCATCTTTTGGGAAGACAGATGAAAAGACTTAGGGTCTGACCCTCTGGCTCTGGGATTCGTCTTGATAGAAGTTTTCAGAAAAGGCGAGGAGCTCATCCTGGGCTAAAATAGATGCCTGCCCTTTATCTTAAAAAGCAGGCTGATTTTTAGAATTGACAGATATTTCGGTGTGACTCTAGATGATGCCCTTCTAAATGTCCTCCAACCTAGCTCTGAAGAGATAAGTTCAGTTTTATCAAGAGAGTGAGAGAGAGAACTGAAAAAAGACAGCATCAGCAATGGAAGAGCTGCTACACTAGTAGAAACAGGTTTCCTTTTCTGTGAGGGCTGCATTAATGAATACGGAAATGGCATGATTGGATTAATAGCTATGGAGACAATACCCCACAAATGCCAGTGAAGTGGCAAGAAGTGGTGATAGCTTCTGTGGGAGCCCTCGGGTACTATACCAGCAGAGATACAAGGAAAATGTTTAATTTCATGACCTTAAAAATGTTTTATGTGTGCCATAGCCCATTTAAGAGGGCCAAAACATCCTTTGCTCCTCTCTTTCCAAGGATTCAACTTGCCAGGCATAAAGTTTGCCACTATCCCCTATATTTTATCAGAAATAATATGCCATTAAATGTAGGACATGCCATTATTTTAGGTATCATCAAAAAAGAAAAATATACCCAGTAAACTAAGGTTTTGTTATCACTTTATTTTCTATGTACTGAAAGAGCTCTTTAGAAGGCCTCTGAGTGCCAGGTAAGTTTTCTGATTCTGCTTTACTCAACTTAAAACAAAGAAGAGTCTCTAATGGTTACACAACCTCAGCTGGCAGACATCAGAGCCCAGCAATGGTGCAAAGAAATCTACCTGGTCTTGCAGTGTGTTTGTTTGGCATACAGCTCCCAAGTTTATAGTCCAGGGGTTCAGAAAGGGAAGGAGGGAAAAAAAGGAACAGCTCTAATCTCATAGGGGAAGGATTAGGGAAGTAGTAAATTTTCAATTGCCCGAAAAGGCTACCGTGATTTCAGAGATATTAAAATGTTGGGAAAACTGCATTTTTGAATAGAGAAAATAGGATGTGTGTGTGTGGTGCAATAATTTGGAGCCTTGTAATGTCACCAGGTATTGAGTGTTGAAAGGCAACTAGGCCACAGAAAAAAATGAAAATTGATAGAACTGCTCATTCTTCTCTGTGAATGAGAGAGGGGAGAGAAAAAGAGACCAGTGATAAAGACTGACTATCTTCTCCTTTGAGGCCAAGCTTCCTGGGCTGATTTTCAAACATTTGTAGAGCCTAACAGTGGTCAAGGATCTGACTTTGAGAATCATTTGGTGGTTTAAAAGACCACTGTGGTGCCTAACAGCCATCTGGGGCTATTGAGAAAAGAGACATAGGATCTGAGTGGTGTGGTAGATGAAGGACGTAAGTTAAAAGAATTATTATTTGTGCTTTTGTTGGAATTCATGTACTTCATAGATTTATCTCAGATTTTCTTGGGCTGTAGAATCATGGATGATATGAGAGAAAAAGATGATAATGTATATTCCTTTCATTCCCCCCATCCGCCTTTGAGTAAAGCTTTTGTGTGCATTTAAACTAGGTTGGAATTTTTAAAAAATAGGTATTAACACACATCTTCTTTGCATAGAAATATACTTCTTCCTAGAAATTTTTAGATTTCACATTGTGGAGGCAAGCTAAGTGCCTAGAAATACTTTTCATTACTCACGGCAGCCAGGCACTGCTGGGCTGACCAATTGCAAACATCATTCCAACGTGCAGCGCTCCTTAGCTTTGAAGGCTACCAAGACACATTCAGTCTTTTCTGAAAAAATAACAGAAGATGCATTCATGTGTTAAATTATTTGCTTGGTAATACATTCAGAGAGAAGAAGAAAACATACAGTGACATTGTTAATTGGGTGACACAGACATTTGTGATAATGAGCACATTGTGCAGAGTATCTAAGGTGGATGGTTGTGTGGTGTGGATGGAAGAATGTCAGCTGGCTTTTAGCCCATTGGCGAAAGGTTTGGACCATTTGTGTTTTTTATTTTTGTAAAAATTTTACGGTGGATTTAAGAGAATTTGTTTTCCTTCAGGAAGGAAATGGTGCATGCAATATTCCATATGTAATTCTTTGAGTAAGAGATAATTGCACTGCAAATTAACCAACTATTTGCATTTAATTAGCAACGGTTTCTACTACTGTAATGTTTCTTTTAAGTAAATGTTTGGGAATGTGTTTGCCTTATTTAGTAACTTTTTAAAGATGTTGCCACACCTCAGTGCTTCTCAAAGGTTATCTAAATGTCCTACTCAGTGAAAACATTTTTCAGTTACTCAGCGTCTTAGGCTTCAGTGTCCTCATCTACCTGAGGGCTTGCACTAGGTGTTGTGTAATATTCTTACCAGCACAGACATACAGTTGCAGTTATGTATATGGTATTATAGAACATATTTTAGAATTGCAATCAGTTACAATTAAGTTTGTGTCCCTTTTAGGAAGGATGTGTGGGAATAGATTCTAAATCAAGACCTCTCAAAGCCAGGTTCTTGGACTACCTGCCTCAGACTCATCTAGGATGCTGGCTGAAAATGCAGATTTCCATGGTGCTATGGACCAAATTGTGTTCCTGCCCCCCCTCCCCCATTCATATATTGAAGCCCTAATCCTCAACGTGACTATATTTGGCAGTAGGGCTTTTAGAAGATAATTAATGTTAAGTGAGGCCATAGGGTGGGCTCCTAATCTGATAGAATGGGTGGCCATATATGAAGAGAAAGAGAGAGATCTCTTGTTCCACGTGCACCAAGGAAAGGCCATGTGAGGACACAGCTAGGAGGGGGCCATCTGGAAGCCAGAAAGTGAGCTCTCAACCAGGAACCAAATCAGTGGGCAACTTGATTTTGCACTTTCCACCTCCAGAACTATAAGGAAATAAATTTCTGTTGTTTAAGCCATCCAGTCTATGGTATTTCGTTATAGCAGCCCGAGCTGACTATGACACTTGGTTCTACCCGTTTTACTGGATTCAAAACACCAGAAATGAGGCGGCTCGGGAATCTGTATTATAAAGAAGCCCCTACCCTGCACACCTGTAGGCAGCAAGTACATGGTGAGCATATAGGAGAGGATAAATGGTGTTACAGCAGCAGGATGGCAGGGGTTGGGGAGTGAGGTATGGTGGGAGTATTTGGTCTCAAGCTTTAAGTGTCTGAGTGTCTAAGACCCCAGGCATGGCCAGGGATCTGAAGGTTGGCTATGGTCTCTCAATAGACAGCCAATCAAATATTTAGATGGTGTATGGAAAACCCTGATGGCCTCTGGGGGAAGCCAGCCACACCCTGAGCGAACCTTGCTTGCTAGGGAATAAGACCCCAGGTACTGCAGCCACAGACTCTGACAGATCTTTGGACATCGCTTAGCCTTCTCTTGTGCAGGGTTGGATATTCTGTGAGAGCCGTCTGGGGTAAACTTGTTAAGGAGTAAGAGATTGGATTTGATACTGCAGCTGCCTCTGAAGTTGCTTTTATGTTCCCTCCATCCAGGTTCTTGGTATTTTTATACTGTCCCTGATTCAGTCTTCTCAGACAGTGTTTTGTGTTCCAGACCTTGTTTCCTTCTCTATCTGTAACATCCTCCTCTTCCACAGAACTCTGGGCTTGGGTCTGTGTGCACACACTCACGCTCTCAGCACCATCACAATAGACTTGTCCGGCCACAGCCCTGAACCAGGGATTTGATAAACTAATCCTTGCAAATACATGAATGGATTTGCAGGTGGTGACTTTTCAGGTAACTTATTTACATTTTAATAGAGAGCCTCCAGGAGACAAGGCCTCCAAGCACCAAGGAGTTATTCTACTGACAAAAATTTCAGGCCCTTTCTCTCTCCGATTATTTTGTAGGCAGCTCTCATTGACTTAAGTCCAGAAACAACCTAACTCAAGTTATAAATAAAACAGAACCAAACTAGTTCTATTCAAGGTCATAAAAAGTACTGAAAGAGACCCACTATCCCCTGACCCAATCCACACGCATCTAGATACTGTCCCTTCCTTTACATGTTTATTCAAGGATCATGCTTTACCAAAATTCAGTGTGTGTGTCTCTCTCTCTTTCCCTCTCTCTGTCCTCCTGGCCCCCTTCCTTTGCCTATTTCCACTTAAACTTGTTCAAATCTCTTCCTGCTTAAGACCCAACACCTTTCTCTCCTCTCTGTGCTTTTGAGCAAAATGTTTAGAAAAGTGAGTCTATAGGATCCTGTCCCTATGTTTTCTCTATTACTCATTCTTTACTCTGGCTTCTGCTTACAACTCTCACTCTTTACACAGCTCCAGCTAAGGTCATCGAGCACATCCGTTTCTTTAAACTTAATCAACACGTCCCAATCTTTAGACCTTGAGAGCCATAGCGCACTGCTAAATCTTCCCATGTTGTCTAGAACACCACCACCCATACAAACACCCACAGCAATTGTGTGTCCACCACATCCAAAAGATAAAAATTCCAAATTATCGCTGTAACAGCTCTAAGAATATGTTCTTGATTCCCCAATCCCTTATTCCCCTGCACCCAAATATGAGGATCAGAAGCTACTGGTAGGAGTGGTAGGGAAATGAAGCTAAGACAGAAGGAAGACTCTTAGCACCGTGCACCCCCCCATTGCCTTTGCAGATTTCCAGGTCTAAAGTGAGCTCCAACTAGGAGGCAGCAGTTTTCTTAAGGCAGGGTTTCTCAACTTCAGCACTATTGAGATTTTAAGACAGAGAATTCTTTGTTATGGGGCCTGTCCTGTGCATTGATCCCATAGCATCAGCCGTGGCATCTACTCAATATCTACCAGTAGCATCCACTCTCCCCAATTGTGGCAGCGAAAAATGTCTTCTGACACTGCCAGATATTCCCTGAGGGCAGAGTACCCCTCCTCTTCCATACCTCTTTTCTAGTTGAGAACCACTATTGATGGGGATGAAGTTTGGAGTTTTAATTACTGCGCTGGACAAGATATTCAAATTACTGAAATGAACTTTTCTGGTGGTGAAAGAAGATAGGGAAAGTTATGGGATCTGCCAAAACTTCACGCAGTGATAGGGAAACAAAGTTAAAAAAGATCCATACAAAAAATTAGGTTTTTTTAAGGATTGCCCCCTCCTCTTGTCATCTTTTGTAAACAATTATTACACTTATTTCCTTATCTAAAGGGTAAATATATATTCTAGTTTGCCCCAGATAATTTTGTCCCAGCTTAATTATTAATAGAACTTCCTTTCATTCTCAAAAGTGTCCGACTTTGGATGAAAATAACATGGTCACCTACTATTTTCTCAACTACACTAAAAGGGTCAGGAGGGAAATGAATTCTTTCTTGTGTGCTAATGTATCCCTGTGGTACTGTCGTTGTGGCTAATTTTATGTGTCAACTTGACTGGGTCAAGGGATGCCCAGATTAAACATTATTTGGGGGTGTGTCTGTGAGGATGTTTCTGGATGAGATTAGCATGTGAATCTGTGGACTCAAAGTACCTTGATCTCCCCAAAGTGGATGGGCATCAGCCAATCCACTGAGGACCTGAGTAGAACAAAAAAGCAGGAGGAATTTGCTTCTTTTGCTTGCTGCTTGCCTGCTGAGCTGGGACACTGATCTTCTCCCACCTGCCTTTGGACTGGGATTACACCATTGGCTCCTCTGGTTCTCAGGCTTTCAGACTCAGGCTGGAATTAGATCACCAGCTTCCCTGGGTCTCTGGCTTGCAAATGGCAGATCAGGGCACTTCTCAGCCTCCATAATTGTGTGAACCAGTTCTGCACAAAGCATCTCTTTTTGTACATATGTCCTATTGTTTCTTTTTCTCTGGAGACCCTGCCTAATACAGTCATGTAGTGGTCGATCAATAAATATTTGTCAAACCTACAGTAAAAACAAAACTCAGTTATGTTATGTAATCCATCAGTGGGATTGGCCTGGCCCCTAAGAAAATGAGGCAAGCATGTATACAGGGAGTTTCCCTCTGTCATGGTGCAGTTTAGAAGTCCTTTCTAGGAGATACTTGGGTTTTCTGGTTACATTTCAGCTAGATCACCTTGCCCAGATTCAGTGAGGAGAGTAGGCTGGTTATACACACAGTTGAATGCATTTCTCTGTCATTGCTGTACAAGCTTAATTATATTTTGAAAAGATAATCACTATTCATACTTTATTCCTTTTAGGCAGGTCAGTCCATGTGATTTTTCCCTAAGGGAAATAAATGTGTCTAGAACTTAGATTGTGAAGGGTATTTCTTATACAAGAATACAGGGCCAAAGAGATGTGCCTAAATGAATTGTTCTAGATTAACAAATTTGTTCCCTCATCTTTACTCTGTCCTTCATCACTACTGAGCATGTACTGGCCCACCCATACCTACACACTTTCAGAAACTTTTACATACTTTACCTCGTCATTTTCAAGTTCCTATTTTGGAGTTACTTGCTGAAGAAATTGAGAAGAGCTCTTCATTTAAGAACAAATCAGGAATGATATGTAATATGACTGGTAAAATCCTCAACTTAGCCTTTAATAAGGACTAGATGGCATAATTGGGATGCCCTTATCATCTCTTTGAAGAAAAACTTAACGTGCTAAGATTATAGCAAACACATATCTGTACTAATACCCAGAAAAATGCCTTAACACCTCTGGAATTACGGATATGTTTCCTTCCAAAAATAATGGTAAACTTCTGGAAACATTTATGATTCAAGGAGATGGAGAGTGAAATAATATTATTTTCCTGCTCTGTCTGAGAGCTTTTGATTGTGTTCATTTTGCTTGTATTAATTATAATACCCGTGAATCAGGTGTTAGTAGCCTCATTGTATGTTTGAGTGAACCGTGACTCTTGAAAGTTTAGGATTTGACTCTGAGCCATTGCATCTTTCAGTATTTCATTAGGAATCTTTTGGTCAATATTACGAGGTAAAAGAACAAATACTGTAACATATTTATTGCATTTAATGTGGGGAAATACTTTTGAAAATTCTTGGACAAATTAATTAACCACACCAAGCCTCTATATTTTTAATGTTTTTAATCTACAAAGTGAAGACAGTAAGAGTAACTACCCTTATAGGACTGTTAAGAGACTAAAATTAAATAGTGTATTTACAGAACTTAACAAAGTCTCTGCACACAGCGAGGGTTCAGCAACTTTTTATTAAGAGCAGAGCAGGAATGCACTTGATACACCAGTAAATTATTTTTAATATATATAAGAAATAAATTAGGGAAATTAATAATTCGTTAAAAATTATTTGGTTTTGTGTCATAGTTAGGTATTTAACAAAAATCTGTTACTTTTGCAGCAATACGCTAGACATCACGGAGACTGTAGAGAGGCATCTTGTCTGCTGTTGAACCCCTTGTGTCCTGGTTATGAAGATAAAACATATACATAAGTTAGAGAACACTGAGTTGTGAGACTGCACCTGGAAGAGCAACAGGAGTTTGGTGGAGGGAGCAATTATGGACCCCAAAGAGATGGGGTTGATGTTGTGAGCTGGCTCCTTAAGAAGTGTGGTCTAGGGCTTCCCTGGTGGCGCAGTGGTTGAGAGTCCGCCTGCCGATGCAGGGGACGCGGGTTCGTGCCCCGGTCCGGGAAGGTCCCACATGCCGTGGAGTGGCTGGGCCCGTGAGCCATGGCCACTGAGCCTGCGCGTCCAGAGCTTGTGCTCTGCAACAAGTGAGAGGCCACAACAGTGAGAGGCCCACGTACCACAAGAAGAAAAAAAAAAAATGTAGTATTGTTGTGCTAAGTGCTGTAACTGACGG